>NC_056744.1:1179760976-1179770976 GCF_019279795.1 Protopterus annectens | reverse complement strand
GCTTTCCTGTGCGCTGGAATGCACTAATCTAATTACATCATTAGAATCATTTAATTCATTGCAAGGTGCATCACTTATTGCAATCTCTATATTATTATTTGTATTTACAATACTAGATCTCTCTTCTTCATTACTATCAGGTTGTGAGCCATAAGTAGATTTTCTATTATATAAACCATTCAAATTAACATTATTAGGCATATTCAGACTGTCAGGAACATCTGTAGAGAACGCTGAACCTCTATTACTACCAGCATTTCTCGTATATGTATTAGTTACATTCATTCTAGTAGGTTGTACAGTATTAACATTTGTCTGACCCTCATATACATTGGTAGCTAGTCTATCATTGTTATGTCTCTGCCAAACACTTGACCTAGTTTAAAATCATTCAAGTCACGTATCACTTTATTTCTTTTTGTTGCAAAGTTTCCGATCATAGGCGGAAACACAGTCAAGTAAATTTTCAAATAGTGGATATACGATATTTTCAGGAAAGTCAATAAATAAGTGTTTTTGTTTAGAATTAATTGAGTCAGTTTCTTTTCCTCAGGACTAAAAAAGTCAATCAAGAGCTTGAGATACTCACGACTGGTCTCTAAGTTGATGCGCTGCCAACGCGCTAACAGTTCTGGAAAGTCAGTGCCTTGGCTAGGCATACAGAATACTCTCTAACCACGAGGCACTATATGGTGGTCAAGACAGTATCGGAAATGGGCACGCTGTGCCTGTAAACGTTTTAGTTTAAGGAAGTCCTTCTCAATGTCGTTCAGCGCTCGGTAAAGCGCCTGCATGTCTACTGTCGCTCCGTTGACGTCAGCTGAGCTTGCTTCATCAAGCACAAACCAAGAAGGGTTGGAAATTCCATTCAAATGTTTACGAAATCTGGTTTCGAGTGTTTCTCTGTCCCGGTGTTCACTTCTGGGCACATAATCTAATTCTATGCTTGACATTTTCTCGATAGTCACGAAATTAGCGTTGTAGTAGACGAAAATGGCAACAGCACAGTATGAAAGTCACCTTACTCCATTATGAGCAGTAAGAACTAAAGTAAACAGTCAAAAAATCCAAAATACTGCTCTCACTGATAAAAGCTCTTGTGGATCTGATGAAGCTATTTTTTAGCGAAAGCGCTTATCCATTGTTTTACTAATAAAAGTATCTGGCTTTGAATATAAGATCTGACCCTTACTTTTGCTCTTGTGCTACATTTTTTATTATATATTTACTGGTTGTTTCCACAAGAGCATTTACCAGTGAGAGCAGTATTTTGGATTTTTTGACTTTTTACTTTAGTTCTTACTGCTCATAATGGAGTAAGGTGACTTTCATACTGTGCTGTTGCCATTTTCGTCTACTACAACGCTAATTTTGTGACTATCGAGAAAATGTCAAGCATAGAATTAGATTATGTGCTCAGAAGTGAACACCGGTGCAGAGAAACACTCGAAACTTTTAGTTATGTACTCACCATAACTTTAGATGTTTGGGATCCATCTCGCCTACATTCAGTACTGATGGGCTCGGAGCTGATCCTCGGCTCCGACGCTTATGCTATAGAGCGAAGCCTCTTATTGGCTGAGCTATTCTTTATCCCAGGATGCACCACCACTAATCCCCCAGATCTTGTTTGTCCGCATTCATGCACACACACACACAACTTGTTTATATAACATTGCCAGATGTTTCAAGATGAAACAATAGAATTCGGACCGTCCGATCTCTTCTGATCTCCAAGGCAGGGGGATGGAGGGTGGGTTATTGGAAATGTAGGCAAGATGGATCCCAAACATCTAAAGTTATGGTGAGTACATAACTAAAAGATGTTATGTGATCCTATCTCGCCTACATTCAGTACTGATGGGACAGCGTCCCTAGCACCTAAATCCTGGGTGGCTCACTGGAAAACACTCCTGAGCACTGTGGAACCAAATGAAGCTCGCCCCCGAGATGCCACATCCAATTTGTAGTGGGAAATGAAAATGTGCGGGGAAGACCACGTAGCCGCAGCAGAAATGTCACTAATGGCAAGCTTAGAATGGAATGCTATTGAAGTAGCCATAGCTCTTGTAAAGTGAGCTTTGACAGAGGTCGTAAGCTCTTTATTAGAAGAGGAATAAGCTTGACTAATACAGTCCCTGATCCATTTGGCAATAGTGACCTTTGTGACGGCTTTGCCCAATTTATTATCCGAAAAGGACACAAACAATTGATCTGTTTTCCTTGTTTGTTTGGTCCTGTCTAAATAAAAACGCAATTGCCTGTGGGCATCCAATGTGTGGAATATGTATTCCGCTTTGTTAGAGTACTTTGGAAAGAAAATTGGAAGTTCTAATGACTGTTGTAGGCAAAAACTGGAACAAACTTTAGGGACAAAGGATGGATTAGGCCTGAGAGATACTCTGTGTGAAAAACCAGGTACGGTGGTTTTACAGATAGAGCTTGAAGCTCTGAAACCCTTCTGGCAGAAGTAATCGCAACCAGAAAAGCAGTTTTCCAAGATAGAAATTTCAAATCACATGTTGCTGCTGGCTCGAAGGGGGAGGAGGTTAAGGCACGCAACACCACATCGAGATCCCATGGAGGAGCAGGATGAGAAATCGGAGGTCGTAAAAGCGCAGCACCTTTCATGAAGGTCTTGCACAATCTGTTGCTCATTAAAGGTGGGTTTATAGATTCATGAAAATTGGAAACAGCTGCCAATTGGACCTTGATGGTAGAGACTGAAGAACCTTGATTGAATAGGGAAGTTAGAAATTTTAGGACTTCCGATACAGGAATAGTGATGGGATCCAGACCCCGGAGTTGAGCCCAAATAGCAAATCTCTTCCATTTGCTAGTATACAATTTCTTGGTGGCAGACTTGTGGGCCGAAGATAAAATATGTATGACTTCCGGGTCTAAGGTATGATTCCTGACTATAGTCGGAAGAGGAGGAGCCAAGCTGTTAACTTCAAAGTGTGAAGGGACTGGAGTAGTCCCGACTAATGAATTAATAGGTCTGGGATCTGGTCCAGGAACCATGGACCGTCCAGTGCATATTTCGAAGATAGGGGAACCATACCTGACGAGGCCAGTAAGGAGCAACTAGGATCATTTTGCTCCCCAAGTGAGCCGCCTTTTGGATCACTCTGGGAAGGAGAGGAACTGGGGGGAAGGCGTATAGCAAGCCGGTGGGCCAAGGATGGGCTAGTGCATCCATAGGGCTCTCCCCCGGAGCTGGAGTGAGGGAGAAGAACTTTTTGCACTTTGCGTTCAGCGGGGTTGCAAAGAGGTCGCAACAAGGAATTCCCCATTTGCTGAAAATCTGCGTTGCCACTGTATTGTTCAGAGACCACTCGTGAGGAGACAGGATAGTTCTGCTCAGTCTGTCGGCTATCACATTGGATTTGCCAAGGATATGAGTTGCTATCAGAAAACGTCTGGTCGCCACTGCCCATTCCCATACTCTCATGGCCTCTCTGCAAAGAGGGTAGGATCTGGTTCCTCCCTGCTTGTTCAGGTACCAGACCACTGACATGTTGTCGGAGTGAACGGCAATCATGCCCTGAGGGAGGTAATCGTGGAGGGCTTGTAGAGATAGAAGCACCGCCCACATTTCCAAAATGTTGATATGAAGAAGACTCTTCTGAATGCCATTTGCCTTGGACTGACCTGCCCAGGAAATGCCCCCCCCCCACCCCATCTGGGAGGCGTCCCTAGTCAACGTGGCCATAGGAGGAGGTGGAACGAAGGGTCGACCCTGATCCAGATTGGAGGGCACCAGCCACCAGCGAAGGTCCCGTTTGCAGGTTTCCGTGATCCGTATGAGGTGACAGAGGGAGATCCTGAAAGGACCACTGTGTCGAAAGAAGCCACTGGAGAATTCTCATATGCAACCTTGCTAGGGGGACTAGAAGAACAGTGGCCGACATAGATCCCAATAGCTGCAGGACCATTCTGGCTGGAGCTTTGGATCTGGGAAGCAAGGCTCGAACTTGAGCCTGTATGGTTTGTATCCTTTCTGTAGGAAGATAGACCCGCATTCTGTTTGAGTCTATCTCTACTCCGATGAATCTTATGCGTTGAGATGGCAGCAACACAGACTTTGGCCAATTGAAGGTGATTCCAAGGGAAGTGCCCAGTGATATTGTGGCTTGTAGATTCTGCAATAGTAGACGCCTGGAGGTGGCAGTTAGGAGCCAGTCGTCCAGATACGGAAACACATGGAATCCTAGACTCCTCAGGTGAGCAGTCACGACCACCAAACATTTGGTGAACACCCTGGGGGCTGTGGTGAGACCAAAGGGCAGCGCGCGGAACTGAAAATGACTGTCTCCTAGGCTGAAGCACAAATGTCTCCTGGACGCATGATCTACCATGATGTGGTAATAAGCGTCCTTGAGATCTATGGAGCACATCCAAACACCTTTCTCCAGCAGTGGGAGAATGGATTGCAAGGTGACCATTCGGAACTTGGACTTTTTGACTGAACGATTTAGAATGCTGAGATCCAAAATGGGCCTCAAGTCCCCGTTTTTTGGCACCAAAAAGAATCTTGAGTAAGTCCCTAACCCGATCTGGTCTGCGGGGACCGGTTGGATGACTCCTTTTTGATGCAGCTTTGAGACTTCTAAGGCTGCAATTTCCCGTTGACTGGGTGGCGGGTCCGGGATTTTCTTGGACGGAGGTGGGGAGTGAGAAAAAGGGATGGCGTAACCTCCGGCGATAATTCGAAGCACCCATCGGTCCTGAATCATACCTTCCCAGGCTTTTAGGTCACCCGAAAAATGACCCCCGACTGGCTCCGGAGCTGCAGTCGGGCAATCCCCTCAGGGATTGTGAAAGGCTTTAGAGCCACGAAAGGACTCGCGGTCTCCAGTGTTGCGGGGGCCTCTGCCGCCTCTGGGACGAAGTCTTCCAGAAAAATTTCCCCCTCCTCTGCCTCTAGAAGGGGGATCGTCCTGCTGTGAGGGATAAGACTTCTGGGATCTATGGAACCACATTTTCCCTCCTCTTTTAGCCTTGGGATAAGGCCGAAAGGGAGTGGAAAATCGTGCCCTTACGGCAGTCAAAGTCTTACCTTCTTGCTACTTGGCGGGTCAATGTGTCCTTTACCTTGGGTCCAAACAAAGAGGACCCATCAAAGGCGTCGGCAAAAGAAGACTTGAAGGCTTCCAAAAATGACACAGGCGGAGCCAGGCTTGCCTCCGTGAGCAATACCTGTACCGCCTCTACTCCCCCTCGGCCGCATATGAAATGAGCCTCATGGACGAGTTTGAAATGGATGACAGCGTAGCCAACTGAGAGCCAACCGTCTGGGCCAGCTGCTCAGGTAGGTTACCCAAGAGGGTATCTGAAAGCTCCTTGATCAGATCCCTCTGAAACGTGGTGAAGTGCGTTAAATAGTTCAGGGACCTTAAGGTAAAGGCCGCTGAACTGAGGGTGCGCTTCCCATACCGATCCATGCTCCTAGACTCCTTATTAGGAGGATGGACAGACGTCAAAGCCTCTGCTACATCTTGTTGGGTAGCAGATGCCACCACCAAGGCATCTACAGCCACACCTTTTGTCAAAAACTCCTTCTCTGGGGGTGCTGATAGGAACTTATTTGGGCGAGCAGGCACCAGTTCCACAGAGTCTGGATGTTCCCACGCCCTTCGACAGATCAAATCTAGGAGCTCGTCGAAGGGCAGAGACACCCAGGAGGCGGAGGGCTGAGCCCCGAAGGCCTTAAGGAACACCGACTCATCAGCAGAAGGGGGTTTGGAATGCCAGCCGCCTCGTTGTTTGAGGGCTTCCAGGATGTCTGCAAAGGAGACATCATCTGAGGACGACTTAGGGGACCCCTCTGCATCATCATGATCAGTGTCTGACGTGAGACTCATTGGGGGAGTCAACGTGCTTCCTCTTGCATGATCTTTTCCTTGGGGGTTCCTCTGAAGAAGCTTCAGAGGGACCCCCAGTGGGGGTGACCTCAGGCCCCGGGGCTCCGCTGTCTAAGGACAGGGGGACTGCCAAAGACCCAGTCTCCATATGCAGGGAAGGTGCTGGTGAAACCGTGGAGGTAGCCAAAGAAGATTTGGCTAACGCACTCCTGATGGCCCTGAAGGCCGGACCACCAGAATCCTGGGAAGGTCCAACCCCCGTGGCCACCACAGTAGACGGTACCCCCGCAGCCGGCCTTTTGAGAGGAAGGCTTGGGACCGAAAACTCAGTCAGCGTCCCCAGGGCCGACAGAGGAGGTCTGTGTACCGAACTCAGACTCGAGAGCCGGGGTTGGAGTAAGGGTCGGGGCCGAATCGAAAACCTCCATCGGCTCCACCAGCACCGGCTCCAACGGTGTCGAGGCTGTTGGAGGAGGAACCATAACTACAGGGTGGGCCATCGGCTCCGAGCGAATGGGCTGGAGCCGAAACTAATTTTTGGAACACAGGAGACTGAAAAAGTCTTAAGAGCACCCTGTCGATGTCCGAATCAGACATCTTGGAAGATCTAGATGAAACCGATCGGGTCCGAACCGACTTCTCCATCGGCTCCAAAGGACTGGGGGACCGGCTCGGAATGGACTCAACCAATATCGGTGCCGAGGGAGATCCCAAAACAATTTCCCTCGGTGCCGAGGAGGGCTTCGGCGAAGGGAAGAGTCTGAGCCGGCAACCCTCATCGGCTCCAAAATCAGTGTAGCCGATGAAGGTGACCCGCCTCTCGAAGCCCCAGTCATCGGCTCCGAAACCAGAGGAGTCGAGACTGGGGGCATCGAGGCAGACCGTTCCGCCCTCGGCTCCGAAGTCCGTGGAGCCGATGGAGAAGCCTTCCTGGATTTCTTAGTAGTCGGTTCCGACGGGCTGGTCGAGCCGGCGCTTTTTTCTTAGTTGGAGAGGATGAGGAAGATAAGGCCTCCTCGAAGGAGGGTTTAATCAGCCCTTTCAAGATTAATTTATTTTTCCTCTCTTGGAGGACCCTAGAGGAAAAGGCGTGACACACGCTGCAGGACTCCTGTAGGTGCTTGGCTCCTAAGCAGTATCACTGCAGTGGTCATCAGTTATAGACATTTTATAACTGCACCTCGTGCACTTCTTGAACCCTGAGGGCCTATGTTCTTTAGACATAATATATCTGAAACAGTCAATATAACAGCAGTAAAGATCACTGTGTAGACAGAAAAAATACAGATTTTAAACAACAATAAAAGTTTTTTTTTTTTTTTTTTAAACGAAAATCAAAATTACTACAAAACAATTATCACGACAGCAAAAAAGGAGGGCCAAGAACCCTCTAACTCAAACAGGTACTTGACCTCCTTAAAAAGAAATAGAAACTGCTAATGAATAGGGGAAGGCCCCTCTAACTTAACCGGGAAACCTTTCCCTAAACAAACACACAAATTTACCACAAAAATATATCCAAAAACACTCGTACAACAACAATAGCTGTTAAAACAGCTTTTTGGGTAAGAATAGAGAATTTCCTGACAGGAAAACTTTAGAAAAAACAGCACTTAGCTCAGCCAAGTTTGAGACCACGTCCTAGCTTGTAAGCGGCAAACGAGATCTGGGGGATTAGTGGTGGTGCATCCTGGGATAAAGAATAACTCAGCCAATAAGAGGATTCGCTCTATAGCATAGCGTGCCGAGTCGGAGCAGAGGATCGGCTCCGAGCCCATCAGTACTGAATGTAGGTGAGATAGGATCACATAACATCCAGATTTCGTAAACATTTGAATGGAATTTCCAACCCTTCTTGGTTTGTGCTTGATGAAGCAAGCTCAGCTGACATCAACGGAGCGACAGTAGACATGCAGGCGCTTTACCGAGCGCTGGACGACATTGAGAAGGACTTCCTTAAACTAAAACGTTTACAGGCACAGCGTGCCCATTTCCGATACTGTCTTGACCACCATATAGTGCCTCGTGGTTTGAGAGTATTCTGTATGCCTAGCCAAGGCACTGACTTTCCAGAACTGTTAGCGCGTTGGCAGAGCATCAACTTAGAGACCAGTCGTGAGTATCTCAAGCTCTTGATTGACTTTTTTAGTCCTGAGGAAAAGAAACTGACTCAATTAATTCTAAACAAAAACACTTATTTATTGACTTTCCTGAAAATATCGTATATCCACTATTTGAAAATTTACTTGACTGTGTTTCCGCCTATGATCGGAAACTTTTGCAACAAAAAAGAAATAAAGTGATATGTGACTTGAATGATTTTAAACTAGGTCAAGTGTTTGTTTGGCAGAGACATAACAATGATAGACTAGCTACCAATGTATATGAGGGTCAGACAAATGTTAATACTGTACAACCTACTAGAATGAATGTAACTAATACATATACGAGAAATGCTGGTAGTAATAGAGGTTCAGCGTTCTCTACAGATGTTCCTGACAGTCTGAATATGCCTAATAATGTTAATTTGAATGGTTTAGATAATAGCAAATCTACTTATGGCTCACAACCTGATAGTAATGAAGAAGAGAGATCTAGTATTGTAAATACAAATAATAATATAGAGATTGCAATAAGTGATGCACCTTGCAATGAATTAAATGATTCTAATGATGTAATTAGGTTAGTGCATTCCAGCGCACAGGAAAGCATTAATCTATACCCTGAGGTTAATGTTGTTAAGAACAAACCTTCAGTTACTTCAGAGAAAGCAGTTAGACCTAAAACAAAGGAAGCTAATCAGCATGTAGTTGATGCCAATTTAACTCTCCCTTTACCCGTGCGCATGGACAAAGGCCCAAGGAGGTCACGTTCCATGAGCAGGGGAAGGCAAAAGAGGAAATTGTCAGAAGACTCTCTACACAATACCACGATAAAGAAAATGTGGGTAAAGAAAAGGTAGTGTTCAACCTTTCTTCTGTTGAATTAACTGACTCTGACATCTCTTTGTTAAGTAAGGGCCTGAATTATATACTGAAGACAACTGGCTGTCTTACTGATACAATTATGGATTTAAGAATATTTTGTAGAAATTTAATGTTGAAATATAATTTCAGGGATAAGGATAGCACTGTCAGAGAAGGCCCTATATTCAAGAATCTTAGTGATTATGTACCCGTAAATCACCCTCTAGTAGAGGCTTTTTTGAAAGTAACTGAGGAAGGAAGAGTTGCATCACTACTATGAAACTAAGACATATAATAAATTAAAGAAATCAGATAATTTAACATTCTATGAAAGAAAAAGCTTGAATAATCTGCAATTAAATAAGAATATTGTAGTTAGGCCAGCAGATAAAGGTTCTGGTGTTGTTGTCCTGGACAAAGTACATTACATGAATGCTATGCATGATATGTTACAACACAAATTTTATGGTATCATTAATACATCAGATGTACATGACACCTGAAGGTATATATTTGATACCCTTACTGATATTAACAAAAGTAATTTAATTGATAGAAATACCTATGAATACCTTATGGTTGAGAAACCAATGTTGCCTCTAATTTATGGACTTCCTAAGTTACATAAAGACTCAAGTAACCCACCAATGAGGCCCATTGTATCTGGAAGAGGGTGGGTTACTGAACATTTATCAGTATTCACAGAGAAGCATTTAAGACCCATTTTGAATAAAAATAAATTTGTCTTACGTGACACAAAGCAATTTTTGGTAGACCTTTATGAATGCATCACACATTGTGACAATATTAATGCTTGTTATTTTGTCACCCTAGATATACAGTCCTTGTTCACTGTAATACCCAATGAACTAGGTTTAACTTTTGTCACGAATTACTTAAAAGAATGTAGTAACTATTCTGAATTGTTGATAGATCTGATTGTCCATTTTCTTGAACTTGTGCTTTATAACAACATGTTTATGTTTGATAAGATTTCTAAGCAACATGAAGGCGTAGCAATAGGCACTCCTTGTGCCAACAGCTACGCCAACATGTTTCTAGCATTTTGGGAACAAGAAGATTTGTTTAAAGAAAAGTTGTTTAAGGAATATGTCATCTTCTTTCGTAGATTTGTAGACCATGTCTTTTTTCTATGGACTGGAACAG
>NC_056744.1:1179753476-1179755976 GCF_019279795.1 Protopterus annectens | reverse complement strand
TTAGAAGTTTGTATGTGCACAATAATGTTTTGCTTTCAAGGATAGGTGCTTTTACAAAGAGATGGGCGTAGCTATGGGCACCTCGTGTGGCCTTGCCAATAGCTACGCTCACGTAACTGTTTATGGCAGAATGGGAGAATACTTTTATGTAGCATACCCTGCAGACTTTTGGAACACATTGTGTTCTATAAGTAGCTTATGATGACCTCTTCTTTATTTGGAGAGGTTCCATACACCAGATGGAATGTTTTGTTGAACAGCTGAACAATGATACCACCACCTACATTAAGTTTAGTCATGAAGGGAGCATCTGCAACCAAATTACTTTTCTTGATGTATTTGTTGAAATTACCGGCAATGGACTTGTGAATACTGGTGTAATTGCCAATTTGGGAAGAAGTGTCACATTAACACACTGTTACATCGTAGCAGCATGCATCCACAGTTTGTTTACAGGAATATTGTTAAAGGACGAGCCAATGAGGGGCCTCTAGGTATAACCCTACTTCACAGGGATTTATACAGGACCTTGATGACCTGTATACTGCGACTATCTCAGCGTTGTTTTACAACAACTTGTTGAGATTATGAAGGATTTGATAGTGTTCAGGGGATCCAGGCAGAGACAGGCAGCACCCTATTTTCACATCAGGAGAACATTAGTAATGAACCTACAGCACCTACTTATACATCAGAGTGGTGAAGCATTTACCATGTTTTATACCACTGATGCTTGGAGGGAATTAGGGAAGTAGTTCAAAAACATTGGAATGTCCTCCGCGGTTGATACCAGCATGTTAAGGAAAGGGTAGGTGATATTCCGTGCTTTAGGTACAAAATAAGAAAAACCTGAAGAGGATACTGCAATGGCAGTGATAAAGAGATTAAGGAAGTCATCCACTAACAGTCTGTCTGGAACTTCGAAAATGTAAGTAAATATAAATTTCTGTTTCATTCATCAGTAGTGAAGTGACTTTTGTTCACCCAGTTAATCATTATACTTATCATTTGAAAGCTCATGGTAATTGTTTATCAGCTAATGTTGTGTACATTGCCACATGTGTAAAATGTTCATCATTTTACATTGGGAAAACTTAATAGATATCTGAAAAGACAGAATCTGAGAGCACTTATATGCGATTGAGGATCACGACACAGTAGTAATCACTTGCCAAACATGTTCTTGAACTGGCTCACACATGCACTTTTACCTTTGGGATTTTAGAACAGATGCAGGTGAACATCAGGGAGAGACCATAAGAATGCATACAGAAGGTAGAGAACATGTGGATTATCAAGCTCCAGATCAGACGTACCCCCCAGGTTTTGGCAGCTAAACTGTCTGTTAAACCATTCTTAAGGATGAGGAGATTAAAAGCATTTTAACTGGTACACAGTTCCCAAGTTTGGTATGTTCAATTGTTTAGTCTTAGTTTTAAAGAAGAATAATTATTTCTGTTTATTGTTGTTGTTTTAACAGCATGCTGTCTTCACAGTATGCTGTCTCATTTCTATTCTAAGCATTGTTATTTGGTCATGCATTTTACTGTGTGAACTATTCTATCTAGTGGTTTAATGTCTCACTCATGTTATGCTTTGTGGTTGTTTTATAACTCAGTAGTGTTTCTTTCAATTGGAATCTCTTGCTGAGTTGTAGTGGCACAATTAGATTTTTAAATATTTTTTAATTGTTTAATAGATAAGAGATTGGAGTTATATCTCCGCCCATGGATGTATATTTAAGCACTGTTTTGAATTTCCTGTTTTATATCCATAAGGTCTGAGTGAAGCCAAGTGGGTAAGCGGCTTACTCCAATAAATCCGCGTTTTATTTTATTATTATATACTCAAGAAAGTGATTGATTTATTTACATGCTATGTTCTCTCCTTCGTATCTGACTTTTACCAATATATATATATATATATATATATATATATATATATCTATACACACACACACATATATATATATTTATTTATTTTATTTTACATTTGTTGACCGGGCTACTCTAGCTGGATATATATCCGTTTACAGTAGAGGCCCGGGGAGAAAACTCCGAATACAGTTAAAATTACAGATGATGAATATAAATAAAGCAAAATATTTAACAATACATCAAAGATTTTTCTACAAAGATTTCCTAAATGGTACAAAAGGTGGCAAGGGCAATAACATTTCAGGAAACTTATCAGTCTTACATTTCAAGAGAATAACAAACAAATTTAAAGGTACAAGTCTAGTTCTACTATGTGTAACATAGTAGGATATAAAAAAAATAAGGATAGAATAATTTAAGGCATAACTTAAGATTAAATCCTCATCTCAGAGGAGCATCAGGTAGGGGAGCTTAGTGAAGATAAAAAATTTAGTTGTATTTAGAATATGTTTCAGTCAGGTTGGTACATTTGGGACATAGCCAATGTGAAATAAGATGTTCTTTGATTTTTGAATAGAGGTAGACCCAAGACTAGTTATATTCTGAGGAGTTGATTCCATATT
>NC_056744.1:1179743556-1179752976 GCF_019279795.1 Protopterus annectens | reverse complement strand
ATTAACTTTTACTGACATCGGTCTGAGGCAAGAAAAAGTTTCCCCAACGGGCTACTTAGCTTTGTAGAAGACTTCTGTTCTGGATTCGGACTGAAAATCTCAGGAGTCGGCCGACCGGCACTTGCGAACTGCTTCTGCTTCGGGCACCGCGTGGCAAGAAAGACTGAAGAAAATGGGGTCGGCTGCATCTTATATACCCCTGTCGCACTGACGTCAGGGAGGAGGCGACAGCAACCGACGGTGGACCAAGACTTCGGAACTCAGGCCGGCTGGGGAACCGCCTGACGGCAGGATAACCCAAGTGTAATGACTGCAGCAGTGCAACACTATGAACATCGGAGACATTAGGTAATTAACCAGGCTGCTAGGTTCAGGGTTTGAAGCTGGGGTGCAGCATCTGGCTCTCCCTGCTGTGAAAGCAGGGTAGGGGTCTGAGGCAGTTGCCATGGGGCTAGCTGTGACACACTGCTCAAGAGGGGGTACCAGTGTTGGCATGCCCAGTCTTGTGCAATCAGTATCAACCTTGGTTTGTCCTGTTTGATCTTTAGTAGTACTTTGGAGAGGAGAAGCAGAGGAAGGAAGGCATAAACCAATAGATTTTTCCAGCTGAAGGACACAGCATCCACTTTCCAAGCTTGTTTGTGGGGAGTCCTTGTGCAGAATTTGTCCAATTGGTAGTTCTGGGGGGAGGCAAACAGGTCTATATATGGGCTCCTCCATTTGTTTATCAACAGGTTTAAAAGTCATTGGTTCCAGTTTCCACTCGCGTGGGTCCATTAGATTTCTGCTTAGCTCGTCTGCCAGTGTATTTAGTTTTCCTGGCAGGAATTCAGCCTGTAGATGCACATAGTAACACAAGGCTGTGTTCCACAGAGCCATGGCTAGTCTGCAGAGGGGGTAGGAATGGTTACCCCCTGCTTGTTTATGTACCACATAACAGTGGTGTTTGTCAGGTTTTACCATGAATTCTCCTCAACGAATGTGGTCTTTGAAGTCTGTCGGAGCACTCTGTACAGCCAACATTTCTTTTTGACTGATATACAGGTGCATTTGACTTGGGTTCCATTTGCCCTGAATGCACTTCTCTGCCAGGTGAGCCCCCCATGCATAGTCTGATATGTCTGTTAAGGTTTGGACGGCTGGGGGTAGAGTGAATGGTAGTCCCTTGTTTTGGTGGCAGGCCTCTGCCCACCAAAGGAATTCTAATCGTAGGCAAGTTATGACAGGAATCATTGCTTCTAGATCCTGAGAATGTTGACACTATAGGATTTTTCAATAGCATTGCAGTTTCCTCATATGCAGTCTTGCATATGGAATTAGAAGAATGCACAAGGCCATGAACCCCAAGGCTTGCAGTATCTGCCTTGCAGATAGCAAGGTCTTTGTGGCCACTAGTTTAAAGTAAGTTGTCAAATGAATTTGTTTCTCTGGCGTGCGGAAAGCCATCTGGGAAGTTGTGTTCAAGCTTATCATTTGTTCACAGGGTACCAGCTGTGATTTGTTTTCATTTATGGTGTACCTCAGACAAGTTAGCACCTTTTGTACAAATGCCAGATGATTCAAAAGTATGTCCTGGCTTTCTGCCTGAATTAGACAATCATCCAGGTATGGGTATATTTGAATATTTCTTTGTCTGCAAAATGCCATGACTGGAGCTAGGCACTTTGTGAATACCGTAGGCGCAGTAGATAAGCCAAAGGACAGTGCAGAGAACGGATAGTGCATGCAGCCTGCTTTGAAGCGTAGGCATCTTCTGCAAGATTCCCTGATTGGGATGTGCAGGTAGGCTTCCTTTAAATCCAGTGTTGCCAACCAGGCATCTTTGCCTATCATGGGAAGCAACTGCTGAAGAGTTAGCATCATAAATTTTGGAATCACCAAAAAGATGTTCAGGATAGAAATGTCCAGGATAGGACGCCACGAGTTGTCTTTTCTGGGTACCAGGAAAAGTCTCGAGTAGAAACCTTTTCCCTTTTCCTCTTCTGGGACAGTCTGAATGGCCTCTAATCTTGAGAAAGTACATGCTTTTGAGCCTCTGCCCACTGATTTGGGGGCAGATCTGGCCAACTGTTTGGGGTTGGTAACGTGTGGAAGGGAAATCTGTATCCTAGGGAAACTACGTTTTAAACCCATTTGTCCTGGGTAATGAGCTCCCAGTTTTTTGCTTGCAGAGCAACCTTTCCCCATAAAGGAGCAGTCAGTTGAGAAGTGCTTGGAAGTTTTAAAGTTAAGTCACTGAGACAGCTTACCATAGGGGGAGTCTTACTACTCCCCGATTTGGAAGTGGGAGCCCCCCACTGCTTAGTCCTGTGCATACCCTGGGACTGAAGCCTGGTTGTTCTGCTGGTTCTGGGTTTGAACTGAGAAGGCCTGGAAGAGGCAGGAAAGGAACATTTTTTTGAGGGCCAATGCCTACTTAATCTTGGAAGCTGCACTTTTAAGAAACCTTTAACACTTTGCATAGATTTAGCTTTTTCCTCCATCATGGTGATGGTGCTGCGGTAACGTTGTCGCCTCACAGTAAGACGCTGTCCGGTTCGATTCTCAGCTAGAGCGTCTTCTGCGTGGAGACATGCGTGAATAGGCGTACCTTCATTGAAGGTTGTGCGTCAGGGCTGGTAACTCGGCACGTAAAAATCAACTACCAATCATTAGCGGACCGGAGTTCCGCTGTGGCGACCCCTAAACGGGAAAAACCAAAAGACACAAACAAACCTCTGCTTTGTTGCCAAAACAGGCGTGTCCTGATTTAAGGGAGCATCCAGCAATTTAGTTTTAACATGATCTGGCAAAGATTGTTCCTTAAGCCAAGCATGCCTTCAAAGTACAAAGTACAGACAGCAGCCCTGCAAGATGCCTCTAGTGAATCAAAACCACATTGCAAAGTATTTTTTCCAACTTGTTCGGCAGAATGCATTAACACCTGTAAATCCTTATTTTCAGCACAATCAAGAATCAACATCATTTTCTTTTTAAGCAATCCAATAACATGCTACTGATATTTTAACATATGAAACTTGCAATTTAAGGCCCTGATGGCCAAGGTTGCAGAGATGTATACCTTCTTACCCCATCTATCCAGGGCCCTGGAATCTGTATCAGAGTACGTAGGATTTCTGGCAGTAGTAGCCTTAATGCCCTTGGGTTCCTGTAAAATGGTCTCAAGATCCGCAGTAGGATTTTTAAAAAGAAACTTGTGAAAATCAGGAACCCTGTAATATCTATCAGATTTCCTGGAAGCAGGAGGTTGAGTCAGGGGCCAAGCTAGTTTCTGAGAAGGCATCATCTTCAAAGTCCAGCACAGGAGGGATAGCTAAAGGCCAGTGTTGGGGCAGGAGTAAGAAATCTTTAAGCCTCTTTTTAGAATCAGAGTAATCCTGACTTTCCCAGTGAAAATGCTCCCCCCTAAGAGTATGCAAGGTTTTACCAAAAGAAAAATCCTCTGGGGGAGATGCAGGGGAAATAGAGTCCTCTGCATCAGAATCCTCACAGGTGTCTAAGGGTAAATCCTGGTCATCAGAGGAGACAGAAATTTCAGAATCCTGATCAGAAATATCATAAGCATATTCAGTCCTAGGTCTCTTAGAGGAGGAAGGATGGCTTCCCCTGATTAAAGAAATAAAATGTTCAGCCATTCTTATCATTTGTTTTTAGGCACAGAGGCCTGACCACGCGGTCTGGTCTTCAATTTCTTAGGCATGGTTCGAGTTTTAGGCCTTGAAGAAAAAGATGGCATTGGTTTAATATGCAAGTCAGCAGGCCTGAATACACCCTCAGAAGCTGGTGCCTGCACAGCGGCTCCAGACCCATCCAAGGTAGAGACATCCGCAGGTTGCACAGTTGAAGTATCTCGCGGCCTACCGGACTCAGAATGGGTATCAGTAGAGGCCTGCGAACCTGAAGCAGCAGGTATCAGGGGCTGCGAAAGTGCCTCACTGAGTGCCAGCGAACAGGCGACTTAGCTTAGGAGAACCGTTGGTCGGCAGCTTTGGACCTAGGAGGCCCGTCTCTGTCTTTATCTTTGTGCTTTTCCAGAATGTTGGTAGTTTGGTGGCTTACCGAAGACGTATCTGGATAATTAAATTGAGTAACAAAATATTTAGAAGCGAAAATATACAGATGACAAATAGTTCGAGGTTTAAATAAGGCACAAAACTCACAGCGAAGTACGTCGTGGTCAGGGCCTAGGCAAGGAATACAGTACGAATGAAAATCTTTATGAGGTATTTGCTTTCCACAAGAAATACAATTATTGACGTTTACTGACATCAGTTTAGAGCAAGAAAAAAAAGTTTCCCCAACAGGGTACTTAGCTTTAGTTGAAGACTTCGGTTCTGAAACTCTAAAACGAAAATTTCAGGGGTTGGCTGACCGGCACTTGCAAAAGTACAGTTTTGTACCTACCATAAATGTAGATGTCCGATAGGTATGCAACTGCAGTCCTAACATATGGGTTGTCCTGCCTCACGCAGCCCTTCGGTCAGCCGGATTTCCAAAGTCTGGGTCCGGCGTCGGCTGCCGTCGCCCTTTCCCCGACGTCAGAGCGCCTGGGGTATAAAAGCATCAGCCAACACCATCTTCTTCAGTGTTTCTTGCCCCAGATGCCAGGTGCCCTCTAAGGAAGGCTAAATTTTGAATATAGAGAAAAAATTCCAGACAAGTACAACAACATAAAAACAAATACACCATAAAAGATTACCCCAGGTAGCTAAAATGAGGGGTAGAAACCCAAAAGAATACCACAGAGGGGTAGGTGGGAGGGAAAACCTGACTGCAGTTGCATACCTATCGGACATCTATATTTATGGTAGGTACAAAACTGTACTATGTCCTTCAAGGATGCAACTGCAGTCCTAACATATGGGTTGAATACCATAGCCAACCTGGGGGTGGTAGGCACTAAGACAAAGATGGTGTAGCTAAAATACCCTGCAGGACTGCAGAAACAAACCCTGCTCCGGATCTGTAATATAAAGGCAGGTTGTAATGTTTGGAAAATGTATGCATGGAGCTCCATGTAGCAGCTTCTAAAATGTCCTTTGTTGCCACTCCTCTTAAAAAGGCTGTGGAGGTGGCTGTAGCTCTGGTGGAATGTGGCCTGATGTCAGCTGGCACAGTTTTTCCATGAAAAGAGTAGCAGAATCGAATGCAATTTCCAATCCATTTAGAAATTGTCTGTTTGGAAATTGCTTTTCCCTGCAATCCAGCAGCGCAAGCTACAAAAAGCTGGTCAGATTTTCTGAAAGGCTTTGTTCTGTCCAAGTAGTAGCGCAACTGTCTGTGTATGTCCAAGGTGTGCAGAAGTCTCTCTCCTTTATTTTGAGGATTGGGAAAGAAGGTAGGCAGGTGAACAGCTTGATTCAGGGACACCCTGGATACCACCTTTGGCATGAATGACGGATTGGTTCTCAATGAAACTCTGTCCTGATGAAAAATAAGAAATGGTTGTATTGCCATAAGGGCCTGTAGCTCAGAGACTCTTCTTGCTGAGGTTACTGCCAGAAGGAAAGCTGTCTTCCAAGACAGAAATTTCAACTCTGAAGATGCTGCTGGTTCAAAGGGAGGAAGAGTTAATTTTTCCAGCATGAAGTTGAGGTCCCATGCAGGCACTGGTGGTTTCCTTGGAGGGTTGATGTTCTTTATACCTCTTAGAAACTCTCTTAGCAATGGGTGAGAAAATACAGGCGGATCAGTGTTATATTTGGCAGATATTGCTGAAGCATGTATTTTTATGGAAGAATATGAAAGGCCATTGTGGAGCATTTCAGCCAAATATTCTAGGATCTGTGGAATGCTCATCACTGATGGGTCTTGACCCTTTTTGCTTTTCCAGATAAGAAATCTCTTCCATTTTGCCGAGTATGTTTTTCTAGTGGAAGGTCTGCGCGCCTCCAGGATGACATCTTTTACCCTTTTGGAAAGAGTATCCTGAGGAATAGTCATGGAATCTTCCAAGCTGTCAGCTTCAATGTTTTCAAGCTGGGGTGTAGTGTCCTGTAATTGTGCTGTGTCAGAAGAAGTGGCCTTTGAGGAAGGAGCCACGGATTGGTGTGTGTCAAGCTCCGTAGCAGTGGGTACCAGTGTTGTCTTGGCCAGTCTGGAGCTATCAGTATGACTTTCGGTTGCTCTGTCTTGATCTTTAGTAACACCTTGGTCATCAAAGGAAGAGGTGGGAAGGCATACAGTGATAGAGAGTTCCAACTGAAGGAGAGAGCGTCCACCTTCCATGCTTGAGGATGGTATGTCCTTGTGCAAAACTTTCAGATGGTGATTGAGGTGGGAGGCAAAAAGATCTATGTCCAGCCTTCCCCATGCTTGAGTTATTTGTAAGAAAATGTCTGGATGCAACATCCATTCGTGTGGATCCATGATGTTTCTGCTTAGGCTGTCTACCAGAACATTTTCCTTCCCTGGTACAAACTGGGATTGTAGCTCTATTTTCAATTGTAGGGAAATATCCCAGAGATTCATTGCCAGTCTGCAAAGACGGTAGGAATTGGTACCTCCTTGCTTGTTTATGTACCACATAACTGTGGTATTGTCTGTCTTTATTAGTAGATGGCCCTGATGCATGAACTTTTCGAAGGCCTTGCTTGCATGTATCACTGCCAGCATTTCTTTTTGGTTGATGTGCAGGTGCTTTTCTTTTTGTGTCCATTGTCCCTGAATGCATCTGCCCTCCATGTGCGCCCCCCCCATCCATGGTCTGAGGCGTCTGTTGTTATGGTTTGACTTGTATGAGGCTTGCTGAAAGGCAGACCTTTGTTTATCTGGCTTGCTTGAGCCCACCACAGGAATTCCTTTTGAAGGCATGGAATGAGTGGGATCAATGCTTCCAGGCTGTGGCTGTGTTGAGACCATAGACTTTTTAAGATACCATTGTAGTTTCCTCATATGCAGCCTTGCGTGTAGAATCAGAAGAATGCAAGATGCCATGAAACCCAGGGCCTGCAGGATTTTCCTTGCAGTCATCTGGGTGTGCATTGCTAATTTCCTGAAGTATTCTGGTAATTGTTTTTGTTTTTCTTTTGTCAGAAACGCCATCTGGGTGTTTGTGTCCAGTGTGGCACCCAGGAAAGGTATTTGTTGGGATGGTACGAGACTTGATTTCTGAATATTGACTGTGTATACCAAGGCCTGCAGTAGGTGAATGACATAGTCCAAGTTTTTTAAGAAGGCTTGTTGGCTGTCCGCTTGTATAAGGCAGTCGTCCAGGTAAGGGTATATTTGTATCCCCAGGAGTCTGCAATGTGCAATTACTGATGCCAGGCATTTCGTGAACACTCTGTGCGCAGTAGATAAGCCAAAGGGCAATGCTGAGAATTGATAATGCTCTCAGCCTGCAAGAAATCTGAGGTATCTTCTGCAACTTTGTCTGACTGGGACATGCAGGTATGCCTCCTTGAGGTCCAGAGTTACCAGCCAAGACCCCTTGCCCAGCATGGGAAGGAGTTGCTGTAAAGTCAGCATTTTGAATTTTGGCACAATAAGGTAAGTATTCAGTGCGGACAAGTCCAGAATGGGTCTCCATTGGTTTTCTTTTCTGGGAACAAGGAACATCTTGAATAAAATCCTTGGCCTTGTTCTGCAGAAGGAACCTTCTCTATTGCTCTTATTTGAAGTAGGTTTGTTATCTGTTTGAGTGCCTCTGTCCTTTGATTTGGTGGCAGATTTGGCCTGCCATGCCTTGTTGGTAGTGTATGAAAATGGAATCTGTATCCTTTGTCTATTATGTCCAGTATCCATTTGTCCTTTGTAATATTGTGCCAATTTTGTGAGAATAAAGATAATTTTCCGCCCAAAGGTGCTTCTAATTGAGCCCTGGATGGCGGAGTCAAAGCCAAGTCATTGAGATTGTCCCTGTGGAGCAGTGGAAGGTCCTGCTCCACCTCTCTGGTTCGGAGGCTGCCATTGGCGTCCTCTGTAGGAGCCTCGAGTTTGCCCTCTACCTCTGCCACGCCTGTTTTTGCCTCTTTGAAATTTGTCTGTGTCTGGAAAGGCCCAATGCTTAGAAGGCCAATTCCTGCTGAATCTTGGAGGCTGTACCTGGAGGAAATCTTTAACTGTTTGCACTGATTTTGCCTTTTCCTCTATTTTCTTTAAAACCTCTTGTGCAGTAGCACCAAATAGCTTATGTTTCTCTAGTGGTGCGTCCAAAAGCTTAATTTTCACATGGTCTGGCAATGTTTGTTCCTTTAACCAAGCATGTCTGCATATGACCGCACCTGTCATTGCTGCTCTACATGAAGCTTCCAATGCATCATATCCACACTGAAGGAAATGGCTGCTAACCTGCTGAGTATTATGAACCAATTCCTGTAACCCTTTTCTATCTAATGGTTCAGGGGAAGCCAATTTCTTTTGCAAGTCATCCAACATGTATTCCTGATACTGAATCATATGAAATTGACAATTTAATGCTCGCATAGAAAGGGTGGAAGACGTATATACTTTCTTGCCCCACCTTTCTAAAGCCCTAGAATCTCTTTCCGAAGGAAGTGGATTCTTAGCAGTAGCGGAGGAAACCCCTTTAGGCCCCTGATAAATAGTTTCAGGGTCAGCACTATGGCCCTTATACAGAAATTGATGTGTGTCTGGGACCCCTGTAGTACCGGTCTGGCTTGACAGGAGCAGTGGGGAGGGAGTCAGGGGAAACACTAGATTCTAAGTACACATCATCCAAAACATTTAAAACTGGAGGAATAGCTAAGGGTCTATGCTGAGGTAGCTTTAAAAATTCCCTTAACCTTTTCCTAGAATCTGAGTATTCTTGGCCTTGCCATTTGAAGTGTTCCCTCATGGAATGAAGCGTTTCCCCAAAGGAAAACTCCTCAGGAGGAGAAACAGAGGGAATGGATTCCTCCGCATCAGAATCCTCGTAGGCCGGGAAGGCCTCCTCCTGGTAGTCTGAAAGTGCAGAATCACCTGAGGCCTCATCGAAGGACTGGGGATCTACCTGCTCAACCCTAGGCCTCTTGACAAAAGGTGGCTGAGAGCTTCTATCTGGATATGGCTGAGAACCCCTGATTAAAGAAATAAGGTCCTCAGCTAAACTTAAAATTTGAGAACTAGAAGTGGATCCCAGAGAAACAGATCTTGGAGGGAGAGACTTAGCCTGTTTGGCAGCCTTAGCACGTGTGTAGGCCCTTAATGGACATAGACACTGGGGGCCTGGCAGCCCCACGTGCTGGAGTAGTCTTAGCAACTGAAATGGTGTCAGAAATATCCTGGGCTACAGTCTCAGAGGGGAGAACAGAAACCGGCACAGAGCTGGCCTCCGGTACCAAAGTAACCGGTGGGGCGGTGTCGTCGGCCTGTAGTGTTCGTGAAACCGGCTCAGTGGAGACCGAGACACTCGCGGTAGGCCTAAGCGTGGTGAAGGTCGAGACCGTGAGTGTAGGTCCTTATCCTTCCGTTTTT
>NC_056744.1:1179731056-1179733556 GCF_019279795.1 Protopterus annectens | reverse complement strand
CCTTCAAGGTGCCTGGCAACAGAATCTGTTGGAAGGCCTGTAGTGCCAAGAGAAGGGTCCTCAGTTCTTTGATACTGATGTGGTCCCTTTGTGGGTGGACCACTTCCCCTGAACCTTGTTCTGGCTGTTGTTGCTTTCCAGAATGGCTCCCCAACCCAGATCTGAGGCATCTGTGTAGATGTGTTGTGTAGGAGGAGGGATCTGCAGGGGTATTCCCTGATTGAGATTGACTGATGAAATCTACCATAACAGTTCCTTTTTCAAACATGGGAGTAGAGGGTGTGCAATATCCAGAGGATGGGTGTGTTGGCTCCACAAATTCTTCAGAACCCACTGGAACTTCCTGCTGGCAAAGGGAAGCATAGGAATCAAGGATGCCATGTGGCCCAGGACCCTTAGAAATTCCCTGGCTGAGATGGCTGGGAGGGGAAGGAGAGATTGGAAATAGTGGGTGAGGGTTTAAACCCTCTAGCAGGGGATGAAGGCAAACATATCCATTCTTATTCTGCATCCCAAGAAAACAAGGTCTTGAGTTGGTGTCATTTGGGATTTTTTGATTCACTGTGAAGCATAGGTCTTTGCAAGACCCTACACAACATGTGTAGGTGCTGCGATAAGGAGTGGAAATCCTTTACAGGATTAACAGGTTGTCTAGATAGAGAGAGATTTTTATGCCCTACATTTTGCAGTAGGTGATAACTGAGGCTAGACACTTTGCGAATAGTCTTGGAGCTGCAGAGAGCTCAAATGGCAATGCAGAGACCTGAAAATGTAAAGAACCAACAGAGAAACACACGAATTTCCTGTAGCTGGGGTGAATGGGAATGTGAAGGTAAACTTCCTTCAGATCCAGGGATACCATGAAGGCCTTGGTGAGTGATAAGAGGCGAGAGACGTTTCAAGGAGAGCATCTTGAAGGTAGATAAAGATTGAGGAGAGAGAAGCCCAGGATTGGTCTCCAAGGACCATCCTTTCTTGGGACCAGAAACATTCTGGAATAAAATCCCTTGGCTGTCTGATCCCAAGGAACTTGTTCTATTGCTCCCTGATACAGGAGCTGATCCAGAATTGGGAGAAAAAGGTTAAGCTGATTTTGAGGGAGGTTGAGGGGTCCCCTTCCTGGAAGGGGGGAGATGTCTACCAGGTCATAAAATACTGGTTTTGGATGATAGAGAAGACCAAAATCGCTGATGCGACTTTCCACCAGGAGGGTAGGGAAATGGTTAAATGAAGGGTCGGGGGGTGGATGTGGGCAAGGGATTTGAGCTCTGTCTGGGTCAAGTTGCCTCCGAAACTAAGTAGAGGTTGAGCAGGATCTAGGAGTGGTTTGCTTCCTAGAGTGTCTCTGTCCTTTAGATTGGGCTGCAGTAGAACAAGAGGACTGCCTCCTAAGAAAACTGTTTTTTTGCGGGTAGTTCCTGTGATATCTAGGAATGGGCAAGATGAGCAAGTATTTCAAATTTTGCATTTAGGTAGTCAGCTGAAGCAGTGCCAAAAAGAGCCTTATTAGCTAGTGGTGCATTGTACAGCCAAAGGTAGAGGCTGTAATCTTAGCAAGGAATACCCTCATAGGACAGAACCAGAAGCTGCAGATTTGGATGATGCTTCTAAAGCATCATAGCTGCACTTGACAGAATGTCTGGTCACCTGAGAGGCAGTAGAGAGAAGGGCAGTTATCTGAGACTTGGCAGGAGAATCTGGCACATCAGACATAAGTGCAGAAGCCTTAGAGAAGGCATCTAGGGCAAATCTAGCAATGCCAATTTGATAATTAATACCTCTAATAGCCAGGGTGGTAGTAGTATAGATGTTATCCCCTGTATGTCCATGAACTTGCTGTATTTATCTATATGGAACAAAGTAGTAGAGTAACCGCCTGGAAGATTTGACTGCTAACACAGCAATAACTGCTGAGTCTGTAGAAGGATTCTTGAACAAGAATTGTGCTTGTTGGGGGACCCTTACAAAATCTATCAGGTCATTTAGAAGCTGGAAGCTGGGAATCTAGGGCCTGAAAGGCATCCAGGAAAGCTGGAAGCAAAGGAAGAACTGCAGACAGGCTGGTCCATCTGCAGGAGTTCAAAATACCGCTTTTTTTGTCTCAGACACATCAGAAACCTCCCATTTGAAAGGCTCTTTCATTAAGGTAATGGTGCCCCAAAAGAACATTCTTCCCCAGGAGAATCATGGCTAATGGTGTCTTCTTCCTCAGGGGTAGCAAGTCCTTGTGGGGACTCAAGTTGTGAATAGTAAGTCATGGATTCATCTGAGGAAGAGAGCTCCCCTGACTCCTCCTAGGGCTTAACAGGATCCAGAACAGGTTGTGGCACCTGAGACTGAAGGGCCTGGAAAGCTCTGAACAAGTTTTGAGAGAAGCTTCACATCCAAGTGCAGATTCTCTAGCTCTGTATTTTTCTTTTTGTTTCTTTTTTAAAGAAACAGGAGAAATAGCCAGTCTGGGAGCTGACGTCAGGATGGATGGTAAGCCGGTAGTAGGCCA